>NC_057807.1:102604087-102619650 GCF_018294505.1 Triticum aestivum | reverse complement strand
AAATACGGTGGCCCGTCAGGTAGGTCCCAGCAGTCAGGGGGCAAATGTTTTTTTCGCAAAATACGGTGGCCCGTCCTGTGGGTCCCTGCTGTCAGTTGGAGGAATCATTATTTTCCGCGTAACAAGGAGGCACTTACTTGCTGCGGTCGTGGACCCAGCTGAGACTCTCCACGTACAGTATACTTCCGATGGAAGTCGTTCCTTGACCACATTGACCTCGCCGTGTTCCGTTGCATGCATGCGTCCATGGGCGTGGTGCGTCCCCACTGTCAGCCTCTCACGTACAGTCATCTTCCGATGACTCTCGGTTGTTGACCACGTTGATCACACCATGCCGAGTGCACCCAGACTAGAAAGACCCGGAGATGGGGAAGACGGGGCAGTGGAGTCGCAGATGGAGAGGAGTGGGAAACTTCATTGGTTCGGGTGCACGGCAGCACAGCCGCGGTGCCGCCCACGGGAGACAGGAGCAAGAACAGAGGTTGAAGGAGCATGGCTATTGGATTAAAATCCAACGATCCAGCTGCTAGAATCATTTGTTTATTAAGTTGACAAAGCCGTGCGTACACGTCCGCTTAGCAGGCCCACAAGTCAGTCACCAAATCTGACGGGTCCCAGCTATCAACGGGATGAATAATTTTTTTGGCAAAACAAGGAGGCACTTCCTTCCGTGCGAAGATACAGCCGGTGGGTCCCAGCTGTCAGGTGGAGGAAACATTTTTTTAGCTTAATAAGGAGGAACTTCCCTTGCGTGCGACCATGGACCTCATGGGTCCCAGCCGTCAGGCTCTCCACGTACAGTCCTCTTCCGATGACTCTCATTTGTTGACCACGCAGCACCGAACACAGCGAGGCGGTGTACGACGGCGAGGCCCCGGAAGGGAACGACTCGGAGATGGGAAAACGCGGCAGTGGAGTCGCAGATTGAGAGGAGGAGAAGGGTTATAACTGGTTCTGTTGCAATTCATATCAAACTCAGGTTCACAGGACACGTTCATATTCATAGCCAACATTCACTATCAACAACTCAAAAGATTCATATATACACAAGCTCAGCATATCTATGCATCCAAATGATTGATAGATCACACGACAATATTCATACATAATTCACAAAAAGATTCAGATATACACATGTTCAGTATGTTTATGCATCCAAATGATTGAGATCACAACCAATATGATCCATGGACGAACTTTAATTACCTAGGGTACAGACTGGTAAATGGTGTTCAATTAGAGGTACTTCTTGCTAAAATTAGTTCTTGTACGAGTAAACTTTCGAGTACATAAGAGGCAGCACAGACAATCTGAACTTTGCTTGTATGTTTATCCTCAAATAGTGGCCTCGTGCCGAGGGAGGTTTGAGCAACTTGGCCACTACTTTCATCCAACTAGTTTACTAGCTCATCTTGGTCCTGTATCTCGCCAAAATTCTACATTGCAGACGAGAAAGGAGGCGGTTGAGAAAATGAACCACCCAAATTTTTTGTGCAGTTCAACTGAAATGGAGCATCCTTGGCGTGCAGACTGATTAAGTGCCAGATGAATATACGCGTCAACCAACTTGTCTGGAATCTTTAGACTCCATGCCATATAGTTCGCTACCATATGTGCCGATAACCAAAAGGCACAAGTTGGGACCAAAGACTGGACTGCATTTTTCTAGGCTATGCACCAAGCAATATTTTTGGCGTTCACTCTCCTAATACTTGGAGTATGACAATTGGTTGACGCCGGTTGATACTCGAATGAATATAGGCACTTCTTGTCAACATCGATGCTTGTCTGAGTGAACTTTGGAGTACATAGCAGCAGCATAAGCACATGTCCATCTGATCATTTTGTGTAGTTCTACTGAAATCACCCGATGTAATGATTTGCTTCCGAGTTCAGGCTCCAAATTACTCCTTTATGAAATCGGTAAACAGTAGCACAATACCAAATTACCAATACATATGACAGGCACAATAATCAGGATAAAGACCAGTACCAACCTATGTGAGGTAGCATATCAATTACTATTTCCTTTGACTGGAAGCCGAGATAAGCCAAGCGACTGACAGCAAAGGAAGAAAGCAAGCGGAGATTGGCGACTGACAGGAAAGGACGGAAGTTGTCGAGGCAATGAAGCACCCAAAGTTTTTGTGCAGTTCCACCAAAATCGAGCATCCCTGTTGGCACATATATTGAGAGGGTGAGATTACTGTAATAGTGGGACTAGTTGATGAAACATACACTAACAAATAGAAGCACCCTCATTATCTTAATGGGTAAAGTTAGCAACATAGTAGTCTTGCTTAAAGAGAGGTATTAGTTTATTTAATCAGTGCCAATTAGCTCAACTCAACACTCAAAGCATTGCCATTTATCATAGGATGCAAAACTTAAAAGTGCAAAGATAAAGGAGTTTCTCATGACAGTAGCATGATACAAATAGAGATGACAGCAAACTAATATGGATGAAGGCGTTAGGCCCGTACCAACCTGAGAAAAAAGCTTATTCATGTAGTCCCATAAGAGATGATAAAGCACTCACTGGAATCACACAATAGTATATATTTTTGTGCACTTCAAATGTATGGTTGAAATCACTCTTGTTTACCAGTGCTGAGATTATATCGAAAGATTATCAAGAACTTCCAGCAGAGCTAAAGCACTGGCTGGGATACAGTTCATTGTATTGTCTTGTGTAGTTCCACTAAAATGTATGATTGGCACAACATGATCCCTGTTTGCACAAGTAGGAACAAGGTGAAACCTTCATTAGCTTAGTGAGAAAGGATAGGAAGACATTAGCATATTACTCAAACAGTAGCATCAAATTCATGATGGACAATACACAAAACATTGCCTCATTAAACCAATGGCAATAAATTGACATGCAAAACAATAGCACTATTATGTCATAACACTAATAATATTCCCTCCCTGCTCCACCACATGATTCACCTCCATAGACAAACATTCACACGTACATGATTCAACATAGGGTCCTATTAAAAGACTTGTTTAACTCCAACAGGAAAATTAGGCAGTAATAAATTAGTGGTACTTAAGTACTCCTAATTAATTAAGTGAGACAGCAGAAGTGGAAGGGCTCCCTGGAGGATCGTCTCACATGTAAGGTAGTCGTTGTCGGAGCCCTTGAATAGCCCCGACTGAGGCCTCTGGCTTTAGCAAGATCGCCTTGGCACTATTTTGTTCTTCTTCTTCTTCCTCTTCATGCTCTATTTCTCTTTCTCCTCACCAGTTGGTGAAACCAAGTACATGATTGGCCTTCTAATTCATAATTAGTTTTGTCGGTGAGGGAGTACAAGTGTACTAGTAAAAAACAGCATTATTTTCTCATGGCAGTCAGAAAATAGAGATGAACACATGCATTAAATATCGTTCTTACCTAAAGGAAGGTTATGGCGCCAATATGGATGAGGAGGATTGGAACACAGATCTCCCTTTGTGCAGTTCCACCAAAATGAACCAACTGTTCCATCTGACATTCCAGTTAAACAACACAAAAGTCACTTCTTTTAAGAAGAGTTTTGTGCAGTGCACCAAAAGGTCACAACAGCAACCAGGTGAATTGGATATCCCTGTTTGCACAAAAAGGTACAGAGGAAACAGTCAGAGTCTCAAACAATTACAAGCAAAAACATTTGGCTAAACTTGTCAGAGCCTCAAACAATTACAAGCAAAAACAGTGGCATGGCTTCATTTTTACCAGGGACATTATATTAAGAACAACTAAGGCTGCGTTCGGTTCACAGGTTTGGTGCAGGATTTTCGTAGGAACACAATTCCTACAGTATTCTTTCCCTTCCAACTGTTCGGAACACGTTAAAGGTGAATAGTATTTCATAGGAAAGCTGGTCTGGTAGTACTGATTCCATCGGATTAGAAACATCCACGCGCTGCTCATTTTTTGGGCGGAAGCCCGAGGCAGGCGCTCGCTGCCATGCGTTAGACAAGTAGTTGTGCTGTGTTTGCCGGAATAAAAAATCAACCTATGTGTGGTACGTGAGGTGAGGACAAGAGTAGTCACTGTGCAGCTGAATAAACAAATAGCATCTCATACTGCCAAGCATGCTACTCTAAAAAAACAAATGTGTACATTTCGTAGTCCATCCAAACACATTCTCTTGAGAGTTTCCTCCGGTTCGCTGTTCCATAGTTTTATACCTACATTCCTTTCCTATTCCTCTATTTTCATCAAGACCTATGTTTTCTGCCCCTTTATTCCGACCGGAGCCTAAATATTTGGTATAAGGGCATGGGACATTGGGTGCACCAGCAGTACAACACCATGTACGTAAACAGGGGCATAAAGAGGTGATTCATAGTTTGTTTCCCCGAGAAACAAACATCCAAGAAACATATCTAGGTTGGTCCCATTTTTGTTCACTCTAGCCACCTACTCCTATGTGTGGATAGCAAATCTAGTCCTGGTCATACCACTGTGTATAGCGTTACCCTTATATTTCCCTTTTCGACCAAGAGACCGATTGGATGCCCAGTCTGTACTACTTTCATCCCCTTTCCTTCCTGTTTGTACCAAGTCCGATGTACATACTAAATTCCCCCACCCCCACTTTATTTCAATGACAAGTATTTTCAGACGGAGGGAGTACAAGATTCGACTCCATGAAGTAGCTTTATCTCTAACAATAGAAGAAGAAAAAAAAGGTGACATTGGACCATCCGATCGAGAGGGGCTGAGAGGTAGAAAATGATGCACATGCAACAACGTAGCGAGCTGGGGAAGTAGAGCTAAGGCGGTTTTGAACGAAGATATACCTGAAGGTCGTCGGGATGTGGATAGGTGGGCGGTGGGAGGCCGAATCCACCCACAGGCAACAACGAAGGGACCGGAGAACCTCCCGTGTCGGCGCTCAGCCAGAGATAACGGTGCGGCCGGCAGTGGGTCTCCTCCCTCACTGTCGATGACGGTCTAAATGCTGCCCCTCCTCCCCTTCACCGGTGGAGGGGGATACGTCTGGATCTGTAACCAGAGGTGAGGATAGAAAGCCAGTGTTTTTTGAAGGGAGAAAGACGGTGTTACTACCCCTATCTTATTTAGATCTGGAGAGGATGAGAGTGTGTGAATAGAGCAGCCCTAGCAAGCAAGCGCGGAGGCTCCGGCCTATATATAAGTAGTGGGGTAGTTTTCCTTTTTCACTCCATCAAAACAACCGTTTAAAATTGTGTACTACTACATGCCAGGTCACGTTTTTTTTAGTTGTTGATTGTTTTTTCAGATAGCTACCCGCTTGTTCCAAGTGGTGTTACGGTGTGCCAGGTCGCACTTTGTATCGTTCAAGTCTGGTACTACAAGTCCCTCCATTAAATGAACAACCACCCCCTCGTAAAAATTGTGAACAAGCCCACAGCTAAAATTAGCGGAAACGTGGGTTGCCCCAACATGCATTATTATTTATATTTTCTACTCCCTCCATTCCTAAATATAAGTATTTTTTATTAGCCACACCTAAGACAAGAATTTTTTTATTAGCAGTGAACCCCACATGTCATAGACACAAAAATTGTGGCAAGATTCCCTTAGGCAAGCCAAAGTGTGTCTAACAATTTGAGCAACTCGGGTTAGGCAAGTGTGGCAAGTGTGAGAAAAATAATATGGCAACATAAGACAAACATAGTCACAATCCAAACAGCCCCGTGATTTTTTGTGACATGCATGAAAATTTGGTTAGTTAAATTTATAGTCAAAATTTGGCAAGGTGCATCAAATCAACACGTGCAAGTATCAAAAGGAAAGTCATGGCATGCATGCATGCGTTGTACTCCCTCCATTTCCAAATATAAGTCTTTTTAGAGATTGCAACAAGTGACTACTCCCTCCGTTCCTAAATGTAAGTCTTTTTAGGGATTCCACTACAAACTACATACGGATGTATATAGACATATTTTAGAGTGTAGATTCACTCATTTTGTTTCGTATGTAGTTCATAGTGAAATCTCTAAAAAGACTTATATTTTGGAATGGAGGGAGTACAAACGAAGCAGAATATGTCTACTCCTACATACCAAGTAGCCCATTTGAAATGTGTAAAAAGACTTTTATCGAGTGCAGTGCTTTGATGTGTCGCGTCAACTCGTACAAGACCGAGAAATTTGATTACTAGGACGCCCTCTCCCTCGCGGAGTGAGCTCCGGTGCCTTAACTGCACCTGCCTTTGGCTGCATGACAGGTGGGCCAACCACCTGTTGGGCCCACCTGTCATGGACGCAAAGGCAGGAGCAGTAAGTAGAAGCTTTCGCTACACGCTATCCCTCCCGCACGAGGTGGACGGACATGCAGCAGTGGATTCAATACTGTAGAAGTAGGAGTAACATCATTGTTCGTCTTCTTGAAGAGGCGAAGAGCCAAGCGCAAACCGAACGTGGCAGTTGCGAATGCTCGCGTGGTTCGGTTCTTTGGAGTACTAGCTAGGCTCTTGCATGAGATGAAATTGCTATTGTTTAACAATTAAACTCCATTATCCATTGGTTGATACTCATTCTGCATAGGTCCACACGCTTAGCACCGTTTCCTCTTGGGGTCACCAATGTTTATTTGCTAATTAATAGCATTCCATGCAATGAACTAGCCAATGCAAGTCATTAAAAGCATGCACACCTCTCATCTCTTATTGGGTGATACATGTCAAGAAACAAGAAACAAGGTAGAAGTTAATGCACCGCGCCTAAGTGTTTTGGGACTATTTGGTTTTCATAAGATGACTTACACACCTAGACGGAGGGAGTAGTATAGACCTGTAAACCAGAAAGGAGTATTTGCCTTTCTAGAGATTTCAACAAGTGACTAGACTTCGGCTAAAAAAAACAAGTGACTAGACTACACCATGTGCAGTACCCCCTCCCTTCCGGTTTATAGGGCTCAAATCTCAAATCTCATGAACCAAGGCATTTTGTGATTGGAGGAATGTATCTCGTACTTTACAAAACTACCCTAATTAAACTCATGCATTAATTACGTAGTTCTCTCGTTTTCCTCTCCACCTTGGTCGCGGTGCACAATATTGAGAGAGTGCTTGGATATGTTTTAGTCTCATGACTAAAAGTAGTGGGACTAAAACTTGTTAGCTTCATCCATGCTTGGATCCAAATACTAAAGAGACTAAAATCAAGTTAATGACATTTCAAAGCATCCGGGCCCGCGTGCCATCCACCAAATCACAGCGAGGTGCTACAGTCGAGACTCACCTGTCACCCCGGTGTGGCCGTCATGACCTGTCATATCACAAAACCCACACCTTTACCAGCAGTGGTAAGGTGGCCTCCAAGTTGGACTGGACGAAGCAACCATCATTTCATTGGAACGCTCGTTCAAGCCCTTTCTTCCCTTTCTTGAAGAAAACCTCACACCAGGCTACTCACTTCTGCCATTTTTCTTCTCTACCGACGAAGGAAAGGTGGGCGAATCAGTTAGGTTGCTATATTTTCATTCCAATAATCTTCTTTTTGCGAAGCACCGACCGATTCTCACATCCTATTATTTTCTAGTTTTCATTGCGATTGTGGTTTCCTTTCGATTGCTTTTTGTTTGTCAGTTCATTGATGGATCCTGGAGCACTAGGCAAAGAGTTGCTGGTGGACAACCCACTGGAGACAGCGATCTCCAGGAAGCGAGCACCAACCAATGAGTTGACCATGTTGGCGGGCCAACCCATGGAGACGAAGAACTCCAAGAAACAAGCACTGGCCAAAGAGTTGAGGACGTTGGCAGACGAACTCCTCAAAGAAAGTTGGAAGAACAGCAAGGGCCCCACCGTGCCTACCCCAGGAACTCTGATTGCCACCTATGTGAGGCTCAAGACCGAGTTTGAGGAGATAGTCGCTGTTGAGAAGCAGTATTCCCCTGGCAAGGTGATGGCCCCCATCGAGGACAAGGAGATGGCCCCCGGAGGGATGAGATCCCCCGGTGAGCTGCACAAGGTAAAAAATAATGGCTTATTACCATAGTTGTGGTTTTTGATTATTTGAAATGTGCTTGCTTTTTGATTATTTGCAATGTGCTTGCTAATATGTTAGGGTTGTGCAGGTGCCGGTGGTTGTCCTTGATGATTCCGATGTCGTGGCCCGTCCTGTTGGCATCGCCCTGGAGATCGATTCCGATGTCATTGTCCATCCTGTGGACATCACCCCAGAGATCGATTCCGATGTCACGGTCAGTCCTATGGACATCGCCCCAGAAATCGATTCCCATGCCGCTGTCCCTGATGTGGTCATTTCCCGAGAGATCGATGACAAGAAATAGTTGGTCGCGCTAATCCTTCGAGGTAGTTTGCATTGCCCTGTGTTTAATTACCAGAACGATGCGTGTTATCAAACCATCTTAGGGCTAGTGCACTATCTTGTGTGGGCGGATCTTTCTACTTTTGTTTGATAGTGAATCATGCGAACCCTTTCCGAGTTATGGAAACTGATGTATCCTCACCAGCTTTTGATGTAATATATGGCATGCTTAGATGTAAGTTTGAACTGTTTATCATATCAGCAGGGCTTGTTTGACGATTCTTGGTGTTAGTAGGCTAGCTACTGTGCGAGCTATAGTACTTGCAAAACACTCACCGAAGAGAAACGTTGGGGCTGATGAGCTCGTGGTACGCTTATACTTATCCCTCGTCGATCGACCAATAGCCCTAACTCCTAAAATTGTAGGCTTAGCGATCGATCAGACAATAGTCGACATACATTCAGGCCTCATTTGGTTCATAGGGTAGGAAAATCGTAGCAAAAGTATAGAGAATGTGCAACACAAAATCATAGCAGTGCAGAGACGTACTCCCTCCGTTCCAAAATAGATGACCTAGGCGGGCTAGTTTGTCCTAGTGGGTTTCAGTGATATGACGTGGTACAGTGTCGTCGAGTCTTCGCGTGTGGTAGCAGTATTGCGGGTACAGTAAGTTTTCTTGAAGAAGCGGAATTCAACGAAGTCATGATGGTTCCTTCATCCGAACAACTTACAGTGGGAAAGGTTAGTCCTGTGATACGACCGGGGTAGACCAGAATAATTTTGTGCATGGCAGGTGGACCAGGATGGTCGACGTCCCACATGTCGGTGAATGAAAGTATTCTTTCCGATATAGAGGACGAGCAACGAGTATTCATTGTTTATTTTTTATGAAAGCTATTGTCTCCACTGTTACTCCTTGACTTTGTCAATGCCTCTCTCTTCTCCACATAAGCGGGGACTACTTGCTATGCATGCAGCGGGCAACTGGCGTCTTGAGGGGCCAGGGCGGTGAGAGCGGGCTCTAGAAGCGGTCCGGACTCCAGCATGGCCCACCTCACATTATCACCATATATTTCCTAGAGTCCGTGTACGGCGGGCGGGCGATCTCTTCTCCCTCCCCCGTTTCTATCTTCTCAGCCGACGCCCGCCGAGCGATTAGATTTCGGCTATCGATGATTTATTCAATTACGGTCCCACATGTCAGTGAAATTGCAAGATAACGTGTGTCCCCTCTGGTGAGCGGCGTGAGAGCCGGCCTGTCGGGGTTGCGACGCGTACGAGTCGTAAGTGTGCCGCCTTTTCCTTTAGAACTTGCGAAGCATAACATTTTCGCGCGATCGATCGATAGAAATCCCGAACAAAATGACGAGGGCGGTGCTTTCCCGCTCGTTAGGCGGGCTAGTTCGAGTGATATGACGTGCTACAGTGCCGTCCACTTGCTCCATTTTTATGTAAGCAAGAGTTTACACTCTTACGCGGGAGGAGTACGAAACACCACGGATCTGATTTTGATCGAGGGATGACTGTTCCCTGCCAAATAATGGAGGATTGTTAGAGATTATAGCATGATAGTTAGGGCATCTCCAGTGCTGGCCCACAAATTTACACCGGCATCTGTCATGGATGCCATCCGATGCTGCCCGCATACCTTTCGACAACTATATGAACTAACCGGACGAAATTCGTAAAAACAAAGCAAATTTGAAATTAACCGGATGTAATTCATTACATTTCGAAAACTTTTCCTACAAACTGGACGAAATTCATTACATATTTCGCACAAACCGTACTAAACCTACTGTAAACCTAATCTAAACGATTGCCGGCGCCCGACCACCATGTCCGGCCATGAACTCGAGAAAGCCGGCCATTGCCTTTGCCTCCTCCTCATCCGCCTCGATAACCTCCTCCTCCGGCCAGAGCACATGGTTATGAAGATTTCCGCCTCCACGTCGCCATCAAGCGGCTAATCGGCTGCCGATGTTTACCCCACCAAGCTTGGCGTCAACTGAGTGGAGTAGCGGTGGCCTTCCCGGGACCAGAGCGGCGGCGACCTACCGTGTACTACTCTTCCTTGCTGCCGGCTGCGCCTGCGCACGTGCGCCGGCTTCGTGGTCGTGGCGGCGGAGGGTGGCCCGGGGGGTGCCGGCGATCTCCTTCGTTTGCTCCTGCGGCAGTATGTTGAAGAGAGCTTTGGAGCGCGCCCGGAGTGGAGCCGCCGATGTCCCTCGTCTGCTCCTGCGACAGTACGTCCAAGAGAGCTTCGGAGCGCCAGGAGGCCATGGTTGAAGTTGTGCCGACAGAAGGAAGGGACCGGAGTAGAATAAGTGTGGGTCTTTGGCTATGGCTGGGAGCTGGGGCTCAAGTTAATATAGCGGGCGAATGGCAATGAGCTGCGGCAGACGGATGGACAACTGGTGCCGGAGTAGGTTCGTCGGGCATGAATGCGGACGCTGCTTCAGTGACTTAACTGCAGATGCATTTGGGTTACTGACATGTGGGCCCAATGGGCGTCTGGCCCGCATGTCAGTGACACACCAATTGCACCTGTAGTTAAGTCCGGTGAATGCGGCATTGACATTCTGGAGAGACGGTGACCATTTCAGGCGGGAAGCGTGTGCTAGCGATGGAAGGGGTTTCGGTGTGCAGTGGCACTAAGATCGGTCGCTCACAATAGTACATACTCCGTACCATACTACCATCATACCCCCTCTAGCTTAGGCTATTTTATAGATTGTCGTTGTGATGGATGATATACATGATCAAGGCAGTCCGAGTATGACCGTTGGTATTGAGACAGGTGAATACATGCTCGGCGTTCGCGTAGGCCTCCATCAAATGTCTAAACAGTAATGTCAGGCACCGCTGGGGCGCGCAGGTGATGGGCTCGCTGTTCGCGTTGCGCCATGAGCAGGACTTTGATTTAGAGGGCGACGTGCATGCATTAGCATGCTTTGACAGCGTGAGCGTGAGTGTCTGACGCGAAGTATTTCATTTTCATTTGGCTGACGAGGTTGCGTTGCAGCGACGAGTCCGTGGTTTGATTCCCCACATACACATAATTTTGGTTTTTACAGTATTTCTTTCTCCATTCACAGGTAGGCCTGCGTAGATAGATAAAGAACACGAGCTGATGAGGCGCATGCGGACTGTTTGACTGGTCAACCATACAAATACAGAGCTATACGCTGTGCCAGCGACCGTATAATCACCATATCTCGTATACAATGATCAAAGTGAGCTATCAAGACAAGTTCGATGACCGCCAATGCATTTTACTCGGTAATAAATGACCAGGATTGAAGGGGAATCCTAATTTGCTTCGTCTTTTGTCCTTGAGCTCTTGACAAACCAATGCACTATACGGTTGTCCGGCCACTCCACCCCAGAGCTCTCACCAAGCGTCGTTCATGCCACCGCGCCGCACACTAACCGGTAAGTCAGCGATGGCATCCCGCCGCGCCGAGTTCCTCGCCGCCCACAAACGCACACAAAATGGTAGGGAAGCGATGGCATCCCGCCGTGCCGAGTTCATCGCCGCTCGCGACCTCACAACTATGTGGGAGGAATTTGAAGATGCCAAGGCCGAATGGGCGGTAGAGCAAGAGGCGGCCAAAGCCGCACAAAGGGAGCGGAAAAGTTAGAAAGCACTCAAGAAAAGAGAGGCCCGCCGCCGCAAGAAAGAAAAGGATGCACGCGCTGCTGTGGAGAGGTCGGTGGAGATCCAAGCACGGCGGGGTGTCGCCGACAAAGCCGGGAAGGAGAACGACGGCATCTGGCCAGCATGTGAGAAGTAGTAGTACTAGTAGTTAGTGTGTGTGTGTGTGTCTGTGTCTGAGTACGAGCATGTACCAGTACTACTAGTTACTACTGTAGTTTTTAGAGCAAATTACCAGTACATTAGCCTAGACCAAATGGAAAAAGTCCTATCCTATGCATCAAATGACTTCTCTTTCTCTATAGGAATTGAGATGCATGTCATCTCACTTCCTATGATTTTCATATTCCTATCCTATGAACGAAAGGAGGCCTCTGTTGGAGTAAATACTGTAGCTAGCAGTACTGCTGGTATAGTAGTTTTCTTCAAGAAGCGGAATTCAACGAAGTCATGATGGTTCATTCGTCCGAGCAACTTCAAAGTGGGAAGTGGGCCTGTGATTTGACGGCTCATTAGTCATTGTTACTGCGGTGCGATGACTGGGGTGACTCTCCTTTGGAGTTCTACGTGCATGGCAAGTGGACCAGGATGGTCGACGTCCCACATGTTAGCGAACGGAAGTACTCCCTCCGTCTAGGTGAATAAGTCATCTTAGATTGTGCACCATGACCAAGCTGGAGAGGAAAACGAGAGAACTTAATGTTTATTTGCTAATTAATATCATTGCATGCAACAAACTGACCACTGCATGTCATGTTTGATAGTCTCAAGTCATTAAAAGCATACATGCCCCACATCTCTTATTGGTTGATTCCTTTATTTATGTCAAAAAATAAGAAACAGCGTGAGAGTTAATGCACCGCGCCTATGTGTTTTGGGACTATTTGGTTTTCATAAGATGACTTACTCACCTAGATGGAGGGAGTATTCTTTCCGATATCGAGGAGCAAGGAAACCGCGTGGTATAGTATCACTGCTGATTGGTTTGCAAAAAAAATAGTATCATTGCCGATTTATAATTATTTTTTATTTCTGATGAATGCTAGCGTTTCAACTCTTATGATGAAGGGTGCCAAACACGGCACGTGCTGGATGTCCCACACGTCAGCAAAAGGAGTGGGACATGAACAGCGTGGTAGAGCCCAGCGTAAAAAAACAGTGTGGTAGAGCGTCTCCACTTCTTCCACTTCTGGGTCGGAGACCACATGTAGTAGTACTTAGTGGTATGAACGATACAAAGTGCAACCTGGAGAGAAAGACACGTCTAGTTGGAAGGTCTCGGGGCATACACATAAACAAATATAAAAGTTAATATGTGCCTCCAACTAATATAGTAGTAGTAGAGTACTTACGCACGTACTCCATAACATCACCGTGCACTGCACATACAACATTTAGTGGTAGTACGTAGTAAGAGACAAATGCCGCCCAAGAGTTCCCTTCTCGACCTACTTTCGGGTGTTTGGTAGAGTATATGGAGGGTGCATGAGTCCACACTAGTTTAGCACAAATACACTAGAAGCATGCATGGAGAGAGCATGCATGAAGAGGGGTGTTGAGTTGAGCATGCATGAATAGGGAACAACTATGCTGAGACGAGAACGCAACCAAACACACCCTGTATGCCACACATGTTCATACCATTTGTGCCTTTCTACTTCACTTACTGCGCTACATTACTCAGGTTCATACGTCCACTCCTGGGTACATGTCCGTCTCGTAGTTCCAGTGCCACGTGTTCTTCATATAGATGGAACGATCGTTGCATAACATGTGCGCCTTGATGCTAGATGTCTCGCGTGTTGGCAAAAGGATGAACAAAGCTCTCGTAAAAAAATAGAGTGGAAGAACATAGATTCCGGAAGACCGAGAAGGATCAAGGAACCTCGTGCTGGAGCGTCTGCACTCATAATATTTAATATTATTCAGCGGTATAAAATTAACCAATCATCTCCACAGTGGACTGGAAGAGTACGAAACACGGCAGCCCAGTGTAGTTACATCATACTAGTACATGGCTAACCCACGCTATCACCATATTTCTTGGCTTCCGTATGACACCTATCTCTAGTAATCCAGCAGCCTGTATCGCTTCTCCCTCCTCGTCTCTATCAAAGTGCGGCGGGCTAGCGTTTCTGCCGTCTATTGAGGTCGGTTAACCATCACATGTTAGCGACATGCCAAGAGCATTCTAAAAAAATTCCTTTCACGTTCCGTTTTCAAAAATAAAAAAAATCCTTTCACGTACGAATTTGCCTGTATGCTTTGAGCAACTTGCATGTCCTATACTGCTCCTGTTTGATACTCCAACTTAGCTAGAGGTTAGACTAACTCATGACTAACCCTGAACTAACTGTAGCCAAAGAGGTGTTTGGGTGATAGGGTTAGATTGACAATAAATGCGCTTCATGGAGAGAGAAAAGTGATTTTTCAGTGGTCCTAATGAGAACTATCTCCAGTTAGCACCTCTTGGGTGGGATAGTTTTTTTTGGTGGGTTTGGTGCAACTTACTCCAATTTAAACCCTCATGCTTGGATACTTTAGGGCTATTTGAGCCCCAACTAGCTCAAACTAACTCTAACCCATGGATCCAAACAGGCCCTATGGACAGTCTCGACGCGGAGCAGTCACGTGCACCGAGAAGCGGCGCTCTCTCGGCCGTCGCGCCACTTCAAAGCCGGCGCTATTGAGAGGTCGCCTCTGCTCTGGCCGGGCATTAATGCGGCACTGACGCTCCAGGGCGACGCTGACTGTTTCATGCGGGAAGCGCGCGCTGGCAAGGGAGTATAGGTTTTGAACCGTTTCAGGTGTAGTAGTAATGGTAGTTTGCAAAACTACTCAATTATTGCACTCAGTTGCCTAAGAAATTGTGGTAAAAAACGTTACTCCACAGCGTGCTTCCCTTCTCCTTCCTGCTCGTGATTTACGTGGCCATGTTAACGTGGTTGTGTCAAAAAAATGTCACTTCCTGCTCGTGATTTGCGTTATATAATTACAAGCAAGATTCTCGTGCATTGCACAGAACATCAATATGCATTTTTTTACAAAACACCTGTTGTGATTGACCCATGCAGGAGTAATCCCATGTGTAAAAACTAATGGTATCTCGAGAATTTTATCGGAAAACTGGTATCTCGAGAATGTCATCGAAAAAATGAAAGATGAGAGATAAGGCGAGGATGAGTGGAGCGTGGTGGTGACTGGTGGTCGGAATGGGCGGAGGCATGGGGATGGACGGCGCCGGCAGGCGGCAACGGCCACCATGCATGCTAGATTGTTCTAGAAACTTATTCCTTTTTTAATTGCTGAGCAATGAGGTTGCGGGAGATAATGATGTGGAGAGAGGTGCGGGTATCTTTTGTAAAATTATCATAGTTTGCTTCCTATCCGTCAGATATAGATCATACGGTCTGTATTACAAGATGGCAGGCACACCATCATCACCAACTCGCTTTTTATAAGGGTACAGATGATAAGTTTGCTGACTACTAAAGTAAAGTGGAATCTGTCCATGTTATGCAAGTAAATACAGGTGATTGTTTATCATACGGGTAAGGTTGGATGAAGGGTGGTAGGAACAAATGCTCTGCCTAGAGCATGTGTGTGTGAGATGGAGTCTTAGCGTGTGTGTGTGGTGTGTGTGTGTGTGTG
>NC_057807.1:102596868-102603526 GCF_018294505.1 Triticum aestivum | reverse complement strand
GGGGGTGGGGGGTAACTAGAAGGAGATTGTTAAGTGTGAGTGTGTGTTTTGCCCATCCAGGCGGAAGTTATGTGCACAAAAGAGGAGAACGATTCGATGTGGCGTTAGGATTGAGGGTAATTAACTATGTATGGAGACATAGAGACCTTGAACGTGCATGTGTGAGAGGTATACATGTATACATGGGATGTGTGTGTGTGTGCGCGCATGATTGATATAAAAGAAAGAAGACATAAGTCCTAAGATCAACGACATGGGACAGACGGATCGGTATGAGAATATGCATGTATGTGAGAATGCAGGGAAGAAGGCCCGACAATTGAGCATGTGTTTTTGTCTTTAATAGATAGTGGCGTGGGCTGGAGCATGCATCTATGGCGAGCAGAGGGGGTTAGGCGCAACGATTGTGCAAAAGAGATCAACCTATAAATGCATATGTATGTATAGACATATATAGTGTGGGTGATAGGAAGCAAGACTCCGTGCGAGAAAGAAATGTTGACAGAGAAACTACAGATAGATACCGAGATGGAGATGCTAGCTAGAGAGACATCCATTAGTTTGGGTGTCGGAGATGACCGTCAGGTGGTTCAAAGGGTGAAGTTATATATGTGTGTGAGAGGGCACTTGACTGCATGTAGAGAGAAACATATGTAGTGTGCGTGATAGGAATCAAGAGTGAGGGCGAGAAAGAAGGTTGATGGAGAAACAGATAAATAGAAAGATAAAGATGCTAGCTAGTGTGCGCTAGAGATAGGAGTCGAGTGGATTAGAAGGCTGGGTTATGTGTGTGGGTGTGAGAGAGATAGAGAGAGGGTGCATGTGAGTCACATACAAACAGATATCAGAGAGAAATGAGATCCAGAGAGACGGAGTTTTGTGTCTGCGAGAGAGAAAGATATTTCACAACGAGAGTGATAGCTAGAGAGACATATGAGGGAACACAAGATATCTCTAGGGAGAGAGGGTGTGTTTGAGCGACATACAAGAGAACAATGGAGAAATATGAGACCCTCGGAGACAGAGTTTGTGTTTGTGTGTGAGAAAGAGATATTGAAGAGGAAGAGTCGTAGGTTCTCATATCTAAGGAGCGAAAGACATCTCTATATGAGGGGTGTGCGAGTGACACACATGGGAATAGTTGAGAGAAATGAGACCCCGGGAGACAAAGTTTTGTGTTTGTGTGAGAGAAAGAGATTCCACATGGAGAATCATAGCTAGAGACACATAGCAGGGAGCGAGATATACTTAGATAGAGATAGAGTGATGAAGGTCGAGGGAGAGAGTACCGTCAGTGTGTTACGAAGATAAAAGATCATTGTCGACATACAGGTAGCACAAGAGATGCTTGAGAGACGATGAACGCGTATATGTCTAGAGAGATAGTCCTATATAAGCATGAGTGATAGCTATATGATACGAATATCTGGATTAAAGGGGATTCAAATATTTAAACTGGAGATCACGACATCGATAATATCATAACGCAAATTGGTGTATCAAACATACATATTCATTTGAATTTGGGCACACGTGTAATGTTATATAGTTTATCAATATTGGTGATCCATAGTTTCTTCAATTACAAACAATGCATGGTTTATATGCAATTAATGTCTAAACGGGATTACACTATATGTTGCGTGTGTGAAACACATTATACATGTTTGAGAAGTTAAAAAAACCCGACATGAAACACACATTAATTGGAGACAGTTAGCGAGGAATGCATACATTGGATTTCAACATAAAGTGGTTTCAAATATTTGAAAATCCAAACTAATGGATACAACCTTATGAATCTGAGATCATGCCATTTGTAAACCATATTTATGTATAAATGGTGTTGTGCTTTTGAAAGTATATATAAAAAATGATGTATATAGAATGTAATTCCAATTGAAAATGGATCCCGTCCGAAAAAAAATAGTAGAATACAAACGGGATTCGAATTGAGTTGGCATGATAAACGTGCACTTTGCAAAATTTGAACGAAGTGGGGAAAGTCGCAGTAACCGCCCGAAACCAAAATCTGCGAGATGGAAATCAGTACTGCCTATCCCTGCCATGCAAAGCCTATCTGCTGGATTTCTATAGGTTTCGATAGGGGTAGGTTTGTAATTTCACCCAGACGTGACGTAACCGCCTCTCACCCGGATTCATACACAGTGGGTGCCAAAACACAGTGTGCCCTCGACCGAAATCGACTCCCTCCCCGATTCATATTCATACACGGTGGGCGCCAAAAACAAACTCTCGTCGGCAAATATTCGGTGTATGCGAGATTACCGTCCTATCCCCAACCGACTAATGTTGCTGTGATGTAGTAGAAATTTGAAACGGGGGCTAAGTTTGTAAATTTCCTTGCATTTGAGACAAGCGCGCCCTGAATACATGGTTCCCCCTTCCTCTCTACCTCCCTTTTCCCCATTCGTACTCCGTGGGCGCCAAAACATCCTCTCCACCCCACCCTCCTCCGTCCGCCGCCGTCCGCCACCCCATCCACCGCCGTCCTCCTCCACCATGCCGGAGCTGATACCCCGACGCTGCCGTCCATTACAAGAGATCGACCTCTCTAAACACGCCTTCGGACCGGGATCCTTGCATCTCGTCCTCTCGCTTCATCCCCGCCGTCGTCCACCTTGCCAGCGCCGCTCCTACGACCGTCTCGTCCACCGCGCCCTACCGCCATCGTCTACCCTCCTAGATCTGCTTCCACAGCACCGACAACCATCACTACCGCAGCACCGTCAAATTCTCAGCAGATGCGTACACGGCGCCGCACCAGAGGCGGTACTCTTTCGTATCTGCTCAACTTATTTATCGCAGCAAGAAAATATATCGCCACTGCTTTACTCTGATTTCTTGTCTTACTTGCGAAGTTGCCTTTGTCCGGTTTGCACCTTCAGATCCGCCATGGCACGCTCAACACTATACTCGCAATGCTTATGGTTTTCCCCTTTTATATTCCACACTAGTTAAATCACAGTAGACTAAATTTGAAAATTGGGTCAGTCGATTTTTCAGAGCTCGCCGGAGTTCGCCGGTGCGATCCAAGGGGCTCAGGTGGTTGTGGGGCTTCGCCGAACGAAGAAAACTCGACGTGGGTGGGGGTGGGGGTGGCGGAGGAACACATGCGGTCGGGGCCGGTGATCCGGCCAGCGGCCCGTGCGGTGTTCTGTATGGGAAGAATCAGAGACGAGGAAGAAGAAGGGTTAGGAGACGTAGGATCTTCATCCAACCACCTGAAATGGTCGAGAGACAGCTGGGAGTTGCATTCTTAATGCGCTCTGGTTCATCGTGTATGGGCACTGCGCAACCAACATTTTATTATCCAAAATCTGCTTGCTCTTCTTTACCATGTTCGATAGTGCTCGCCTGTACGTGATCGATAGGCTTTCAATTACTAGCGGCAATACAACACCGTATTTTCAAGCCAGTTCCACTTTCCCGATTTATATATCGTGGTTATGGTGTACCCCTGTTATGTACACTATGATCTGCCTAGTTGTTGTGTGCTCTTGTTATCTTGGTTTGGCAATAAACTCTCTATATAGTATATTATGAACCTATCATCTGCCAGCTATCCTTACTTCTGGAGCCTATTTTTTTGTGTACTTGTGCCAGATTATATAAATGCACGCACGATATTACAGCACACATGATCTCTCTCATCAGAATCCAGTGATAGCACATAAGTGTTTACAGGGGCGCCCCTATATTAGAATATCATCTGCATTACAAAGATAATCTCACAACTATTTATGTTTTCATGGTTCTCAGATATTATACACAATTACAGTGAATATCAGAATCCGCGCATCAGAAGAATATTGTGGAACACTGCAATGACTTAAAAAATTGGCACCAAGGCATTGAGTGCCATTCTGGAAGCAATGAAACTCGTACGCTCCCCACCTGTTGATTCTTGTTCAGAATATCATCCTAATGACTATTCTAACCTCGAGGAGTCAAAGGCAGATGGCCTGTCCTGTTCACCCATCAAGGTGTCTGTTCTAATTTGGCAAGGTTTTATTGATTGCATGTATCTTGCATATGTTGTCTTGCATTTCTTCTACTTTGTTGCACCACCATCTGCTTAGTTTACTCATCATATAACTCGAGATGCCATGCCCATTCATTATCAATACATATTCCATCTATCGTCATACCATGTTTTTCCACTCAAATGCTGTTCTTGTGCATCAGACATCAAAAAGGAAGAGGGTGATTGCCGAACCTGAAGGAGCACCAGCAAAGTCCTCGAAAAACGTGATGGTGCCGGAGAAATCAGACAACGCCCCACTTATATTGGCTATACAACCGGTGACACAAAACATAGGACCGACTCCAGCAGACTGTACCCATACTTCATTGGCCACACCACTAGCCCCACCACACAGGACCTGCACTCCAGCAAAAGGTATACCGATTTCATTTGCCATAGCACCAGCCGTACCACAGAAAAATCCCACTCCAGCAAAAAGTACAGCAGTCCACCGGCCAAAGACCTATCCCAACTGCAGAGACGGCCAATTCCTGCAGATTGGAACCCCATTCCATTTATTCCCAGTTTAAAAGACAATGGTTTCAATGTTGTTAGGGACTACGTGCATATATTCCCATCATGGGAAGATTATAGTGAAGACAAACACCATTTTCACATCTTCCTGTCCAACTTGCGTGTAAGTGCTATTATTCATGGTTATTATTTTCCTGTTTTCTGCTGATCGAACACATCAATGATTTGCATTACATTGTTGTAACTAGGTGAGGGTCAATCTGGATAGTCATGACGAGCAAAGCTTGCTTGTGCTTTTTCAAGGAAGCATTGCAGCAGTATCGGTGTTACCTGAGGAATTCACACTTTGATGGCAAGTCTATAAACGAATTTCTGGTGAAGTCTCCTGTGCTAAATTTAGAAGACATTGAATGGAAAAACCTTGTTATGCACTGGTCTCGTTCCCAGGATGAGGTACTATCTATGAAATCACATGACAATTTGAACTTCTACTTTTACGCATGTGCCTTACGGATCTTTTATTTGCAGGAAATCAGCTTGAAGAAGAATTCCAGTTTGAAAAGAACGACAGGATATCGCAAATATGCTGCCCGCTGCTTTGCTCTTGTTAGTACCTGTTGTCCTATATCACTGTACTTGCATACATACTCGGTTCATTATGTGACAGCAGTATGCATGATAGCTTGCTTATCAATTGTTCGCTCCAAATTATCTGATCTGTATGAATGGTTACATTAGTGTAGAATATATCCAATGCCAATGAATTTTTAGCTCTGCATTGTTCTTGTAAGTACATGCTGTCCTTTATCAGTGTACTTATATTGACAGGTAGTTGTTCATGTACCATCACTCTATAGCTTATTTTCCTTTGCCCTCCATTTTCTACACATCAGATCTATATTTACTCTTACCATAAGGTTGGTACTGAAGAAGTTTAGCTGTGCATTGCTCTTGGCTGTGCCTTTTGCTTGTATCGCTGCACATACATTTATAGCTACTTGGTTATGTAGCATCCCTCTTCATCTTATCTTAAATATTCTCCATTTTTTCGTATATTATCACATCATATTTACTCTTAACAAAATGTAGAATAAAGGCAATGCTTATGAAGAAGATTTTGTGCTAAACTTCTTGAATTGCCCCCCCATCAGCATGGACAAGGGCTTTATAGAGCCTGTCTTCACTAGTAATGTAAGTTTGTCCTTCTGAAGCCTTCAAACTTTGTTGTGTATATTTGGTTAGGCATGACTGCAACAACTGTTTATTTTTGGTGTTTGCATCAAATTGCATGTTTAAAGTTTATTATGTAGTTCATAAACAAAAGTTTGTCCTTCTCAATTTAAGTTTTCAGTTGTACAACCAAGTTCCTTCTTCATACCATGTAAATTAAACTATACAGAGCAAGTGATCTTCTTTTGCACTGCATGTATGCTTCTGTTCTTCATCCGTAATCCAGTGGTGTGGTGAACCTACCCACTACATCACAATGTCATATTCTGCAATGTCTTAACTATGAACAATGTCATATCATTCTACTATTATTTAAACCATATCTTTATTTGCCAATCTGAAATGGGATAAATTGACAACACACTAACCATTGATACTTATGAGTTCTTGATATGTAATCCAGTGGTGTCGTGAAGCTGCCAACTCCTTCACAATGTCATTTTCTGCCATGTCTTGACCTAAACAATACCATATTGTGTTAATGCAATTTCAAACTGTGTCACTTTATTCCTCAGTAAGAAATGTGATGAATTGTCGGCACTGATACTTTTATGTGCAAAACCTGTCATCTGTCTGCTTGTTTATCTTTCAGAGTGAGGAAGATATAAGTGTTGAACAAGCGCAGTCTCATCATCTTGCTCAGCTGCTTGCGCTGCAGCTCCCCAGCAGGGCTAACCTTTCTTGAACTCTATTGAAGTGCTGTTGCTTTTGTATATTATTTTGTCGGCGTGTTTATTTGCACTAGTGGCGATCTTTGATGCCTAGTATATGTAATCTGCTGTCTGCTTGTGCTTTATTATCATAGTGGCGAACTTTGATGCCCAGTGGATGTAATATGCCGTAATTTCTTTATTGTATAGTCTAGGTTTTTTCTTATTCACGATGTTGTAGTTATTTTACTGTATA
>NC_057807.1:102588609-102596459 GCF_018294505.1 Triticum aestivum | reverse complement strand
TATATCCCGTCTTCGCAGTAAACCGGCCAAACCGTAAAATTACGGTACATAATTGGGCCGTCATGCAATCATGATGTATGATCCGCATCATGGGCCCCGTCAAACTGGCCCACTAGTAGATTCGGTCCTTTAATAGGCCGAGTAACCCCCGGCCCTCTTTTCGCAAGAAAACTCAATGGGCTTTTAGGAGGCTGAGAAGTAGGCTGGGCCTGAAACGTGCCGAATAGCTCACGGGACGGCGGCAGCCCGAAATGGACCCCGGCCCATGATTGTGCGAATTAATTCACGGGCTTTTAATAGGCCAAAGTTTTCTCTGTCCTTGTTTGGCCCAATCAGATATTGGCTACAAGCAGGCCGGATGCAAACCGGGCCGTAGTTAGGCCCAACTATATGATGGGCTTTTAACAGGCCGAAATTAATATAGGCCCGAAATGTTAAATGGGCCCTTAACAGGCCGAAACTAATATCAGGCCGAATTACTAAATGGTCCTTTAGCAAGTGGGCCCAAAAGCATAGCGTCCAGTCAACGGGCCGAATCTGATATGGGCCATAATTGAGCCCAAAGCCTCTTAAAGGGCTCGACCTGATCTGGGCTGTGATTTGGCCAAGAAAGCGGGAGGCTTTTAACGGGCCGGATCTTATATGGGCCATTATTAGGCCCGGAATGTGGCAGGCCATTAATGGACCGGATCAATTATGGGCCGGCGTTTGGCCCAAAACATGGCAGCCAGTTAATGGGCCGGCCTACTAGGGTCCTCAAAATCTTGTGGGCCTACAGCTGGGCCGACCCATTAATGTTGGCGGAATCTCATGGGCCTTTAGATGGGCCGGCCCATTATGATCCGCAAGAATTTTGTGGGCCTTTACCTGGGCCGGCCCATTATGGCACACAAAAATCTTGTCGGCCTTTACCTGGGCCGGCCTATTATGGCCCGCGAAATCTTGTGGGCCTTTAGCTGGGCCAGCCCATTATAGTCCGCAAAATCTCGCTGGCCTTTAACTGGGTCGGCCCATTACGGGCCGCAAAATCTTGTGGGCCTTTAGTTGGGCCGGCCCATTTAAACTTGATTGGTCGTGCCACGTGTCGGCGTATCATAGGCGCCTGCTGTCCAATGAGTGGATGACATCTGTCCCAATGATGAGCCGACACGTGTTTCCTCCAGCCAATGATGATTTTACACGTGGAAAATCCCCATTGGTCGGGGCTGTTAACTGGTTATCAGATCCAAAACCCGACCCGATAGCTTAACTGCGTTCCGTTACGGTGGATGCCACGTGTCGGTCACCCTTGACGAAAGCACTTCTGTGACGCGTGATTTATCGTCATGGAAGTGGACACTTCCGTGATGATAATTTTGGTAATGTCATGGAACACTTCTACGACAGCACAGGTATGACTATCTTGATTCTGTCATAAATTTGTCATGGATGTACACGCATGACAAAAAACGCGACCTACTGTGACAAACACGTATCATCATGGAAGTGTATTTTTTGTAGTGCTACTACTCATATTATGACAATTCCTCAAAGATTTCTTAGAAAACATACCTCAAAGGCCTTTATAAGGCCAAGGCAGGATTCATTCAGCCCGCTCTCGACGGACTGAATCTTTTCAATCACCGCACCCATGAGGGTCCGATGTTCATCGATGATAGACGCGCTCCTTAACGCTGTCGAAAGACCGCCAGGCAGCTCTGCTTGGACAAAGGTTGACGGCGGAGTAGGCAAGCCTCCCACTGTCAAAGGTGGCTGCTTGCCCGATCCTGGAGCCTTAAAGGTCTCCAGGACCGTGTCAGGTTGTGGTCCGAACCCGAGATCGCCCCCACCGTCGACATGCCTGGGGGCCATCGCTCCCGTGTGTCTGACCCCAGAGACATGCCCCCTAGTCCGGGTCCCGTTGGTACGACACCTCAGTGTCGCGCCTGGACTTTGGGGAAGGGGCCTCTAGAGGCGTCTCGCTCGCCAAAGCATCTGAGCTCAGCGAATCCTCCGATGAGGACTGTCCGGCGTGAGACCTCGTCGGGCTGTATAAAATATGGCGATAGTTAAAACTAATGTACCCAAATGGCCCTGGATGCATATGCATGTTCAGATTTCATATACTTCCGAATTTTCCAGGGGCTGGGCCCTGGGATCCCACTCCGGACTGTTATCAGCAGTCGTGGTGGATGCCTCTGGGTGGGAACCTCTCCCCATCTTGGGCGATTCGGCCTCCAGAGATGAGGAAGCCTTCCTTTTCTTCCCACCTCTAGAGTGAGGCTCGTCCTCCTCCGCTTCCTCCTCTTCGTCTTCGGAAGAAGGATGGTCGCTGGAGTCTTCAGATTTTGCATCCGAAGCATCGCGATGATGGAGGCCACTCCGGGTCTTTTTGACCTTCTTGGAGGCCTCTTTCTTTTGCGCCTCGTAATGCGCAATGTCGTGGAATTGTCACGGTAGATGTCCTAGTGTAAGGACTTAGTCGTGAGGCCAACGCATGTCTGTGGTAGTTTGAGAGGGGTTGAACGGAATTGAGAGACGCAACACAAGACAAGGATTTAGACAGCTTCGGGCCCCGGGAAACATCATCCGGTAATAACCCTACATGTTGTTTGTGGCTAGGTCTCATTATGATCACAAGGGAGTCGCCGATAAGCCGGCTCTTCGTGTCTAGCCCTAGAGATTGTTTCTTGTTTCTTATCCCCCTTTGGGGAGCCCTGCCCCTCCTTATATAAGTTAGAGGGGCGGGTTACATGTGGAGTCCAAATAGGATTAGGACTAGCCTATCTTCTACTACAAGCCGGATACAAGTCCGGGTCTTGATTCCTTGGAAGGGAGATATTCCTCACGCCTTTCCTCTTAAGCCGGCCTACCATAACATAAGCCGACCTTCTGGGCCTTGAGCCTCCTTGGCCCCCGGGTCTTGTCGCTCCTCTGATACGCTTGCCAGGTCACCCATAAGTCGCTAGGATCGGGCGGGTCACTTAGTGTGTCGTCCAGCCAGGGCGGGTCATTAGTGAGTCGCCAAGTCCGGCCGGGTTATACTTCCGGCCGGGTTACACCGCGGGGTATATCCCCGACATTAGCCCCCAAGTTTAGCTTGGATTTATCCATGGTAAACTTATGCTGCAAAACAAACACAAGAACAAATTTGATAGGTTGTGCTCCGGGTTAAGAATTCTTATAAACCGGCACCTGAACATCCTTAAGTCCTTGTTATTTCCTTCTTCTAGAAAATCCGGGTTAATAAGCTAGCTTCATACTCAATTTGCTGACATTGGTTTCACACCGAGAAATATTGTGAAGAATAATCCACTTGAGCCGGCTTCCAAAGCGCCGGCTTAAAAAATATTGTTGTTGAAATACTCATCTGATTTTCAACCGGCTTTAAAGATGTAGATCTCGCCGAGTTATAATTTCCAAAATCTCTGGGTTATAAAAGACTGATGATGCCGAGTCATAATTTTTGTTGACACCGGGTCATGTAATTGATCTTCCTAATTTGCTCAAAGCTGAGAATCTGAAGATGTTCCTTCTTTATATGCATAATACCTGTTGCCCCCAAGTCTTAAGAGGAGAACATAGTGATAACTTAAGACTTGCTTCAATATAAGTGTTGCAACCTTGAAGAAATCCTGGTTATTCATCTCAATCATTAGTCATAAACTGAATATTCCACATATGTAGCCCCCAAGTGCCGGGTTGTCATGCTTGCAGAAACCTGGGACTTGTAATTGCCTTATGCTCATAAAAACTTCAACCAGTGTAGCCCCCAAGGGCCGGGTCATTATGCAATAATGAGCAGGGACTTTGTAAATAATTCATTAATAATAACATCATATGATGTAATCTCCGCCATGGGGCTTGAACCCACGTCCATAAGGTTAAGAGCTTTGTACTTTACCAATGGAGTAGTGGATCTCTTAATGTACTGGACTGAGGCTTGTGTACCTTAAATTTTTGATAGGAGCAATTGGTAGTCCCCAAGGGCCGGCTCATTTAAAACATGATGAGTCGGGTCTTTCAATAAGTTGAGCAAAAAATGACTTTGCATTAGCCCCCAAGTGCCATGGTGCATGCTGGCAGTGACATGGGACTTGTATATTGATGTAATCTCGATTTGAACAATGTAGCCCCCAAGTGCTGGGTCATAAGCCTGCAGCGACTCGGGACTATTTCCTCCATTGTAAAATAAATCATGTCCATTGACAAACATAATAGCCATTGCGCTAAAGCGACTTTGAAAACCTCAATCATAACATTGGTTATTGATAATCACAATAGAAATCCAGCCATGTTGGCTATTCAAGATTTGAATAATATAATCCGGTATGAAAACCTCAATCATTCAATATCATCATGAAAATCCAGCCAGTTTTGGCTATTAAATATTTGAATACCTCATCGGTTGACAAGTAAATCCAGAGTTTAAATACCTGGCAGCTCTTGGCCGATGACGACTTAATGCGCATTCATTGTAACCCGGTGGCGTATAGCCTTTTAGAAAATCAAGAATTAATAACCCTTTTGAGACATCAATTTCAATCTTTGATGATGGGCTTGAACTTGATCATTTATGTGAGCCATAGCTCTGTAAATCCTGCACAGAGTTTAAACAACATATGCCCTGGCGACTTAAATGTCAAAAGACAGGGAAGGTAACCACCCAAATATAGTCTTATCCTGCACACAAGTAGATCACAAGATCCCTATGATCCTTTGAATGATACCGCCGGTTTATGTGACCCGAACAGTGAAGTTGATAACTCAACTCGGTAAGAGCCGGCACATATGACATTTGTTATGTGCTAACAACTTTATTGATCAAGGTTTAACCCGGTGGAATCGAAGCCACTCCCTAGATGCTTTCAGATATGATCAAAAAAGTCTCAAGACAAGGTCAAATAACTGCGATTGCAAAAAACTGTACAAGAAACAGACAAAATTTTGAGGCTTCTGATTCGAATACGATGAGTAAACCGTTCCAAAGGGGTTAAGCTAAGATTCGAATACGATCATATAGCCCCTAGTGGCTTTGGCGATGCCGATCAAGAGGGTATCGACAGCTATGTTCTCTTTGGTTCGAATACGACCTATGTTTGAACAGGAAGCCCCCAAATGACCTTAAGAGTTGTTTAGCGACGCTGATTCGAATACGATCCACGTCGATTCCCAAAGGGGTTGAGCTATGATTCGGATACAATCAAGAAGCCCCCAAGTGGGTTCGGCAGTTTGCCAATCAAAAGGGTATCGACAGCTATGTTCTCTTTGGTTCGAATACGACCTATGTTTGAACAGGAAGCCCCCAAGTGACCATATAAGTTTTGGCATTGCACCGATCAAGAGGGTACTGATAGCTATGCCCGATGAGCAGGAAGCCCCCAAGTGACCATAATAAGATAAGCCGTAAGGCAGGATACCTATGTTTGAACCGCGCATCATGGCAGCAAGTTCTTTTTGGCATCCTTTAATCTTTCTGAGACCTCGAACTTGCGAGAGATTAATTCTTTTTGAACCAGAAGTTTAAACCAGATTTGAAAGCTTCAAAACCTTGTGAGAGATAAATTTACCTTGAGCCGGGTTTGAACCGGATTTGAGAGCTTCAAAGCTTTGCAGTAAATAAATTTCCCTTGAAGCGGTTTTTAAACTAGATATTGAGAGTGTCAGTGCTTTGTCGGAGAGAGATGCCTCTTGAACCGGATTTTAAACCGGAGTCCTTCTTTTTAAGCCGGAAATTTTCTGACGGCCTTTAAATTTTTCACCAATATAGCGGTAGCCTCTGGAACTGGGTTACCTTCCCTCCAATAACCCGGAGTTCTTGAATCCATTGAAACCGGCTAATTTTGCCGAGCCATACCATTGTAGCCCCCGAGTCTCAAGATGACTCGAAGAGTTGGCTTGAGATTCTCCATATTTGACCATAACAGGTGTATATTATTGGCGCTGATAACGCGATGTGAATCCACAGAAGGTTGAGGTGACTGCGGCGGGTTATAAATGATCCCGTATGAACCGTGTCAGCAACTCGGCCAATGGTTCCTTCCAACTGGTTGTTTGAAGTTAACCAAACCATAGTGTCAGCAACTTGTGCGTCTGCCCATTGAGCCATCCGGTGCAGACGGCGGCTGATAACACATGATAATTTGCCTCCAATTTGTTGGAAGAAAACCGGGCTTCCCAAGTAGTGACTTGCTCATACTCAATAAACAACTCATACAGACAGGTGCGGCCCGATGTGTTGATGTAGACCCGGCCGTGAGAGACGGACGGTAAAGACGACCACCGCATCAGAGGCGGCTCAGACGGATGAATTGGCCGCGGTGCTGTAAACCGGCGCAGGCGAGTCAACCACATCATTTTGATGCAGTGAACAATTGTCCTACATCAACAATATTGCAGACCAAGGCAAAGATAAACTGCTCTTTGACAAAAATAATATGTGTCCATAAAATATATTTAAAATAGATATCACCTGATGTGTCAGTCCAGAAATAATCCGCCATGAAGTTGATGATCACTAGGTTAAGTTGAAATCACTCACGGGTGAGTCGGCCGTGGGAGCAGACAGATGAATCCGCCGCAGCGTTGTAAGCCGGTGCGGTAGGGCGAGTCAATCGCAGGAGCGGTAAACCACGCGGACGCCGAGTCGGCCGCAGGGGCGGACGGGTAAGTTGTCCGTCACATTGTAAGCCTACACAGACGTGTGAGCCGGCCGTGAGGGTGGACGGGCAAGTCGTCCATGGCATTGTAAGGTGACGCGGACGTGTGAGTCAGCCAAGGCATTGTAAGCCGGCGCGGGAGTCCGTTGAGTAAGGACGACCACCTGTGCCGAATGATGTTGGCACGCCTCCACCTCCGCGGTATAATGGCATAAAAAACTTATCCTGTGTAAAAATATTACAGGGCAAAGTAATTGTTCTTTGGCAAAAAAATGTTATTAAAATAATTTTTAGACGGATATCACCTGCTATATTTGGTCCATAGATGATTTCCATGCAATGCATTGCCCATCAGGATGTCTGTGAGCATATAATAATGAAGTTGGCACTGCATGGGAGCATAATTTGACAGTTTGTTCTTCAACGGGTATAGCAGCCACCGCAACTCGTCTGACATGCGTGCAGTAATTAATACTAAATAGCACAATTTGATGGCCAGTGCTCAGCGGAGCTTTACAATGAAACGTTTGACCATGGCTGCTGCCCTTTGACCCCACTTGTAGTCTTGATCTTTGAGACAAAATATGATGAAAACCGGCTCCATTGAATTTGATTAAACTCTGCTGCTAGAGCGCACTGGAAGCGGCGACTTGGTCACTGTTGAACACTGAAACCTGCTGCGCATCCCTTCAGTTAGCTAGATGTTCATTCTTTTTTCAGTTTTGCCAGACTAAGAGCATTACTAGTAGAACCCTCAAACCCTCAAACCCTTGTAGCAGTTTTAAGGGTTGAGAAGTGCCAGTTTTTGACACTTTTAAGGGTTGAAAAACAGGGGCAAAGACTAGAACCCTCAAACCCAACCCGTAAACTGCTTTAAGGGTTGGATTTGAGGGTTCTAGTCTTTGCCTCAACCCCAACCTTTAAAACTGTCATTTCATATATCACACATTTCATCACATTTCATCATATGACATATCACAAATTCCATCACAATTGACATAAAACAATAATCATTCTAGTTATTATTACAACACCGAATAAAACAATAATCATTCAAATTATTACAACAATGTTTGAGCAAATAACACTAATTGTTCGAATCAAATAGGACATAGAAAAGGAAAAAAAGATACATCATGGGCCAATGCGCCGCCCATCCAACTGCCAGTGGTGCTCTATTAGATCATCCCGGAGCTGACCATGAGTGGTTGC
>NC_057807.1:102585935-102587743 GCF_018294505.1 Triticum aestivum | reverse complement strand
CCTCCGCCTCCGCCTCCCACCCCCTGGCCACTGCCCTCCGCCCGCGCCCGCCCCGCCATCTGCCCTCTGCCCCCGCGCTGCCCTCCGGCAGTCGTGCACGAGGTGCTCGACGGTATGCCCGCAACAACAATATCGTTCATGGGGAATATTCCGTTATAAGGGTTGAGTTTGAGGGTTCTAATCTTTGCCCCTATTTTTCAACCCGTAAAAGTGCACAAAAAGACCATTTTTGGACCCTTAAAACGCTAGTGAGGGTTTGAGGGTTCTACTAGTAATGCTCTAAGCTTGTGGGCGCTAAGAGCATGCCCGTAGTTGTAGTGGAGTTTGTTCTAGCATGCAGTAGATAGCTTGCCGCTGCATCCACTCTCGTGGGATAGTCGCGAGATCATAGTGGACATGACGGCTTCAGAGGCAACGTGGGAGTAGAGCGATGAGGCGGCGGCAGCTCTGCGTGGCGTGACAAAGCAGCGACGGACGGTGCCCACGGACAGCGGCGACTCGACACGGGGAAAACGCAAAGGTACGAGGCGGTTCTCCTGTGGCAGCTCAAGGCCACCCCTTGGAGGCGGCTTGGAAACGCGCCGACGAGCACATAGTAGTGATGCAGAGTCGAAATCAAGCGACCCGCCAGCCAGCGGTGACTCGGAGCGATGAAGGCGAGGCCATGGCAATAGAGGCAGGGCGGCTTGACAAGCTACGGCGCAGTTCGGGGCCGCACCGACAACTTGCAGCAATGGCAATACACTGTTGATGAGGCGAATCCGTGCGACGGCGGCTCAGGCAGGCGAGGGCGCACCAGTGGCAGCCTGGTGGCCATGTCAGAGGGGCACCCGCGACTGAGGCGGACCGTGGCTTGGCGCTGCTGTGTTTGAAGCGGCGGTGGCTTACAATGGCGGCCGAAGCAAGCCCGCGGCAGCCCGGACAGGCGCGAAACAGTGGCTCAATACGCCGGTGATTTAAAGCAAAGGCGCACCTCACAGTGGCGGCTCGAAGGCAACGCCGATGAAAGAGACAGCAGGACAGCGGCTTAAGGGCGAAGCCACAGTCATCAGACGTCGGTGGTTCACAACCGAGGTAGAGGCGGAAACTGGCGGGTCAGTGCCCGCGTGCCCAAGGCACGGCGACAGCGGCCACAAGGCGGCTCAACGTGAGGCCGGTGACTCGGCCGCCACAGTGTTGTTGCTGGTTGTGCTCCTAACTCCCATCATAAGTCGTTGAAGGACAAGGATTAGAGCCACACCCAAATCGTTAACACTTTGACGAATCTGATTTCCTGTCCGACCGCGATGACGACTTGGACTCCTGCTTCTGCGACTCTGGCGCTATCTCGTGCGGTTAGAGCATTACTAGTAGAACCCTCAAACCCTCAAACCCTTGTAGCAGTTTTAAGGGTTGAGAAGTGCCAGTTTTTGACACTTTTAAGGGTTGAAAAACAGGGGCAAAGACTAGAACCCTCAAACCCAACCCGTAAACTACTTTAAGGGTTGGATTTGAGGGTTCTAGTCTTTGCCTCAACCCCAACCTTTAAAACTGTCATTTCATATATCACACATTTCATCACATTTCATCATATGACATATCACAAATTCCATCACAATTGACATAAAACAATAATCATTCTAGTTATTATTACAACACCAAATAAAACAATAATCATTCAAATTATTACAACAATGTTTGAGCAAATAACACTAATTGTTCGAATCAAATAGGACATAGAAAAGGAAAAAAAAGACTAGAACGGCCGGGGCGGGGCAGGAGGGTGGCCGGGGCAGGCGGGAAAGCAGGGCGGCGGGAGGGCAGGGCAG